>NC_085841.1:67161573-67179073 GCF_035594765.1 Anolis carolinensis
TTATCCAAATCCATACACTCACAGAACCAGTTCTCCAAGTAGGTGGTTTGTATTGTCTTCTTGTTTGATATCATTAGAAGTTGACTAGAAGATCAAATACCAGCAGTGTGTAGGTAATGGGCAAACAAGATAATTTAGCAGTCAACAGGTTTCATATTGTTGACTGCTGAGAAATGCTCAAAACCAATTTGAAAAAATCATGGTGAACTAAGCAATGGACTGGAGGAGGCCATGTAGATACATTTTATACATTATCACTTAAAATGAATCACAGTAGAAAGCAAGTCTACCTCATCTTTTATAATATAATTTTAAAAGTATTGTGACTATTTTAAATACCTAAAATTTTTGTTAATTGTAATTTATATTTTATTGTTTTAAATTTCTGTTTTCTGCATAGCTTTTGGCAGTAGTCCCTTGAAATCTATCATAATTCTTTAAAAATCTTAAATTCAGTCATTTTTAATGCAGATTTGGTGTATAGCTATTTTGATGCAGTGAATGATAAAATATGAAATTTCTGCTATTTATTTGCATGTCTTAGTGGACCTAGCAACAACCAAATTGTGAAAAGCTGGTAGATTTAAGGAGATATCAGTAGGTCATCTATGGAGCCAGTATGAGTGATCTCATAGTTTTTAAAACATTTCTCCTTTGCTTAAGTTTTGGAATATGCTCAAAAGTTACTTATGAATAAATAATTAAATGGAATTATTTAATTTTCATCTTCTTTAGGAATGCAATTTTATCTAGTTACTATTAGTTCTTGCTTGAGGAAAATTCTGAATGATATTAACAGCCTAGTTGATCTTACAGACTGAGGGCTTGTCTTGACAGAATCAATGCATCTGCAATGCAGTCCCTGCCCCCACTGCTTACTATTTTCCCAGTGTCATGTCATCTCATGATGTATTCAAAGTATGAGTTTCAGTTTCACACAGTTTCAGTTTCGTTATGTTGCTTTCTAGTGGAATAGACTTTGACTATGGAAATGAGATAGAATGGGTTTTAATATAGCTGACTTTGAATATAGCTAGTTTTAATATTGCTTTATCATGTATTGTTGTTTTCATGAGTTGTTAGTAATGCTTTGAATTGCTCAATTTGCATGTATTTGAGTTTGTATTGTCCTAGGTTTGAATGGCATCAAATTGTCACCAACTGTAAGCCGCTCTTGAGTCCCTCAATGAGGGAGAGAAGGCGGAGTATAAAACAAAGTAAATAAATTTTTAAAAAGTCCAAAATTGCTTAAAAATAAATTCATAAAATGGGACATCCAAATATGTGTGCTCACATTTTCCACTGTTTTTCACTTTTAAGACTGCATTCCTTTGCATACTTTAAATCACACAGGAATATAATGTAAGAAGTTTTGTCTATTATCTCTTAATTCTGTACAAAGAATCTATTCAAGCCTTACATACCATGCTTTATAAGGATATTTCTACACTGCCAAATAATGCAGTGCAAAGTTGCAATAGCCTGCATGTGCCCACACAATGCATGCAGGTTGATGCCATTTAATCCAGGATAGCTATTTAATGTTGCTGCACCTTTGGTATAAAACAACAACACAGGGGACGGTCTGAATACTGTTCCAGGATTCAGATCTTTCCATGTGTTGGCGGAGTGGGGACAGTTATCTCCTGATCCCTATGCAGCATCCAGAATCATGTTCTCACAGCCATAGCACCTTCCCCAGGCTTAGGCAGTCTTCCCCTTGCCCCCCCCCCCCCCCCAGCACCCCCACCAAAGAAAGAAAGAAAGAAAACTGTACTTATCTGCCAACTCTTTTTCTGGTTAGCTGCCATGTGATTGAGCCTGGGAATTTGGGAAGAGAGGAGGGGCTTACTTCTTTGAATTTGCTTTGCTTAGTCACATGGGGGCAAACTAGGAAAAGGAGAGCAAGCCACTCAAGATAAGTATTGTTTTCTGACTGGGGGGGGGGAGGGAGGGAGTGGGAGGAGGTGCTGGGGGGTTGAAATCCTGCTCAATACCTGTACAGATACCAATTTCAGCATGGTTGGGCTGTGGGGCCAACTGTCTGGTTCCAGGGTGGTTGACAGTACCCCTGTGCAATCTCCAAGCTAACATTTTTCATACTGACTCGAACTGCATTTATGGCAGTGCGGATCAGGTCTTAAATCCAGGAGTGGCAGATGGGTTGATTGGTCAACCCATCATTCCAGTTTTTAAATAGAAACTTTTTTATGAATTCCTGATAAAGCCACAAACAAAGATTATTTTTCACTTTAAATAGATACTTCTCTTGTTTTGCAGCTGCTTATGGGGACAGCTCTTCAGCTTGCCTTTCTATGCTTCAGCCACATGACAATTGGTCCAGTCTGGGAGTCCCACCGCCAACAAGTATGTTGCCTATGAGTCATAGTACTGGTCCTCCAACCAGCTCCAGGTATTCCCAATTTCATGCACAATAAAGCTTTTAAATTTTCACAAACTGAAATGGGCCTTTTAAAAAGGAATTTGTTGTCAGCGGGCTGTGCAAATCTCATGGAAATGAACAGAAATTCTAGAAGAGCACAGTTGCAGTGTAGGTACAAGCCCTGCTAAGTCAAGGTTCAGACTTATCTAAAGCCTTGGGATATGGTCAGGTTTTAACTAATGGGTTGTTGTTGTTGTTTTTTAAACACACTATAATCTATCTCCTGTCCCAGTCTATTTTCCTTGAATTTCTGGGACTGGTCTTGGCGTGGTGGAGGCTTTGTTCCTTGTCACTTGAGGTTCTGAAATATACATGAGTAAATTTCCATATTTATATCCACTGGCTTGATGAGGGGGAATTTGACCACATTTTGGTTTCTATATTTGGGCAGTTTTAGGCCCAGGAGCAGGCTTTTTTTTGCAATAGCAAATTAACTTGACAATAGTGTTATTGTGTTATGTGCCTTCAGGTTATTTCAGATTGAACATATCACAGGGCTTTCTGAGGCTGAGAGTGTGTCACTCACCCAATGTCATCCACTTTATTTCCCTGGTTGAGCAAAACAGTGAACCCTAGTTTCTAGAGTCCAGCACCCAAACCACACCATACTGCCTTTCTAATCAGGTGCTGTCAGGGACATTTGACATCAAATCATTGGAAAAAACCAGAAAGCTTAGTGCGGTGTGGAGGCCTATAGTCCTCCAAAGCCTCTAAAGGGTGTCTGCCTCCAAACCTTGGCAGTTGGCCTCCCTTGTCTTATGGGCTTCAAGTGAAGAAGAACTCTGTTTCCCTTTCAGGATTTCCCAAATGATCTACATAAGACAGGGAAAATGTCATTTGCTAAACATGGACAAGATATCCATCTAGTGAGAGCTGCCCAACATTTGTTATTGAATGACTTCCAACAGGGCTCAGCAGGAACAGTGTTGTGCACAAATATGCCTGTTTTGTAAAAAAATTCCAATTTATCAAAGTACAAAATTCAGCAAAGTACAATTAGCACTAAGAGTGAATCCAAGCTAGAGTATTTCTAGTGGGTAATCCCAATGAAAACAGACCTTTAAATCAACTACTGATGAATCTATACATACATGAATTCTGCTGATTCAGTATACCTACTCTAGTTGGGACTAGTAATAAGCACATATTTTTCATATTTGAAAATTGTATGCACTCCACTGTATTGGAGGAGTTCAAAATCAAAGTAACAAAAGTGGAGCCTATTGATGGTATGATTTTATAATTATTTGATGTTGTCTACATTGATAGTGTTTTTCTTCTGGACATCCTCTTGCATTTCATGAGCAATTGTGTATCACATCAGTATACCCAGTGGATTCATGGCTGAGCCCACTGGTCACACAATATCTAATTTGAATGTTAAAATTTATTTTTCTTTCCCTTCCAGCCAGTATCCCAATTTGTGGTCTGTGAGCAACAGCACCATCTCACCAGTGTCACAAACAAGTGGGGTATCCAGTGGGATAGGAACCCAGTTTTTGCGAGGCTCAGCAACCCATTACCCTGCCCTTTCTCATTCAGTAACTACTGCTTCCTCAGGATCTCCATTATATGACAGTGGGACACCAACAGACATTGCCGATGGCCAGTATGATGCCTCAGTGCATGCTAGACTTGCTTCCACATGGACACCTGTCACAACTCCTTCTATGTAGACCTTATGAACAGAGACTTTGTTGCTGCTCTAAAATGGTAATCCACAAGGAAGACTTCAGGAGGGTGGGGAGAAAAATCATGAGGCTCGTGGCAAAGTAACTGCACTAATTGCTTTATGGTCCTTTCAGTATTATGATGTATTGATAATGGCACAGACACCTTACAAAAACGGTACGCAACCTATTTTGATCATGCAGACTCTACTGGAATTGCATACTATGCCTGTTTCCATCTTTGCAGTCATGTCCCAGTCTTGACAAAGAAAATAAATTCACGAATAGCTCCTCTGTGTGTCTTTTTAAAAATATTCCAGAAATTGAACTAGGTACATGGAACTTACAATATTAAGCTGATTCATACATCCATGTCTCTATCTCTTTTGGATATGTCCAAAAAAGCTTATGTCAAAAACCCATTGTTGGTCTTAGGGTTCAACAACACTTTTTATTCTTTTTGTTTCAATATATTAACACAGTTACCTCAGCTGAAGTGTTTCATTTCATAATACAGATATTTGTATAAGAAGCTTACTATGAGAAGCATCAAAGCTCTTTCTGCATTTCTTGATTGATATTAGTCAATTCATCACTTCCTGTTCATGACTGATGACAACAACATCATGTGTGAAGTTGCTTAAAATATTGTATGTTTACTACTAAACTATAACAGTTTAATATGTGTTTCTTATCAGATTTATTTTCTTCAGTAAAGACTGCACCAGGTCCATAATGAATGAGTTAGCTCACTCTGACACTCTGAGAATAAATCTCAGTCTCATGTTGGATTTTTTCATGTTCAAAACTATGGCCTGAACCGATAGTTACTTCATGTGATACTTTTATTATACTGATTGATCTTGGAAAGAAAAGGGCCTGGCACATTTGGAGTAGTGTGCACTGGCTCAAACTGGAATGCTTTCCTTGTTTGAAATACTTAAGTGCAATCAGCCTTAAAAAGATGTTGCCTGGAAAATATTGAAACCAAAGAATAGATGTGCCTTGACCATATACGTAGTTGCCCTCCAATTTGCAGATTTATGCACAGTTGTATGCTTGTTTTCTTGTGACTGACTTGAAATGACAATCAAAAAGAGCTCTTTCCTGTACAGCAAATACAGCTTTCAAAGTTTTGCAAGCAAGTTCCTTTTTTCAAAGTGCCTCTATGTACAAGTGACTTTTATTCTTATGCAGAGCAATCGTATGCATATTTACTCAGAAGACAATCCCACTGTACAGAGGGATTCAAGGTAAATGTGCACAAGACTGCAGCCTGTAAACTGACACAGCACACTTAGGTCCTTTGTAGATATCTGTTTGTCCACATTTATATTTCTCCTTTGTATATTCTCGAAGTTATAAGCAATTCATTGAAAAGTGACTCTATTTTACCATTATGCATACAGGTGGTGAACATGTCACTGATGATCATATTTAGTTCTTCTACCTGCTGTGATTTCTGTATAGAAATCTGTCAGGTGTGTGAAACCGTCCTTAACAATAATAATTGGTTGTTTCAGGCTGTTCAAAATACTGTTATGTGTTAAAAGACACGTTGTTAAAAATATGCTTGAAATCCAGCTCTAAATAGAGAGTGCACATTTGAAGGGCTTTTTTCTTATTTATTTTATTTCAGCATTAACTTCCATATATTTATTTGTTAGGATACTTTTGTATATGTATATATTCTTTATCTGTTTACTGTATACCTTAAGACAATCACCTGCGGAATATGTCAATCAACATTTAAAATGGATTACAATGTGTTGAAAGATTGAAACCTCTGAAGACCAGCAAAGACAAGATTCTGTCATGGGTTCTCATCTTGAAATCTTTCTTCATTTGAGTAGAACTTTGCATCCTCAGAGATCTGGAGTCAAAATCTCTTTCGAACCTGTGTAGTCCAGGACTTAAATTGGGTTGTTTATAAGGCAGTACCAAGAAAGACAGAAGAACCATGGCCATTATTTGAGAAATCCCCATCAGTATTGTAAATAGGTTCTCCTGCTTTGTTATGAAAGCTGAATTCTGTAAAGTAAGTATGCACATTATATTATTATTTCTTCTGTTAGCTGTTGGAGAGAGTATGTGTACTTGTATTTCTACTCATTTTTAAATGTATTCAGTTAAACTGTGAAACAAAGTAGTAAAGTTTCTTTAATAAACCAAATGCTTAGCTGCCTCTTGGTGAAATATTTTATTAATATCATACTAATAGATCATTCTCTTAAAGCACAGGATCCTCCAGAATGCAATAACTGGGTGTTATTTTATAAAGACAGTGACAACAGACCTCCTTAATTTTAATAACGGAGACCATTGTTCTTGAACCCAAGGACAATCTTTCTGCAGAAGGGGAGTCATAATTACATAGTTCCTTTCATTGCTGCCTATAGGTAGAACATTTTCTATTCTTGATTAACTTTTGATTCTGTCTGGATCTACACTGCCATATAATCTAGATTATCAAAGTAGACAATATGGATTTTATATGGCAGTGTAGATGGGACCTGAGATATGTACTGTATGTGTTGATGATACATAGAATATAAGTCCTTGGTGATCATCCACATGCTATAATTACCAGCTAACACATTAAAGCAACCGAACAAGCACAAATCTCACTATCTTACATTCATCGTGTCTCATGTGGAAGGAAAGCTCTCTTTATCTGGCTTTCCAAGCAGAGCTGGGCCACATTCTTACCAGTTTCCCTATACTTTGAACCAGATAATTCTGAAACCTTCATGTCTTGGAAAGGCAAAAGAAAGTGGACTGTGTACTTCCTCCCTGTAATTTCTATTGTGGAAGAGTTGGTATGAGGCATTTTGCATGCAGTTTCCCCTTAGGTAACTCCACCACTTGAGAGTGAGCATGGCGGTGTTGAACTAAATCTCCAGCATCCAAATCCTTATTCAACCACAGAAACCCATTGGGTGATGTTGGCCAAATCACACTATCTCTGTCTTTGAGAAAGACAATAAGAGACCTCTTTCTGGATCAATATTAGCAAGAAAACATCACGTTAGTTTCAGTCAAAAATCACTTGGAGGCACACAGCCAAGTACTGCCACTTGCTTATACACCTTAACTGTAAACTGGAAGCACTGTAGATATACTGTAATTAAAGAATGAATCAAATCGTCAAGTATTTCGGATATATCAGCCTAGATCAAAGCAGATCAAACCCCATTATTCCCAATTGCTTCTTAGTCTGGAGAATGAGTAAATTGTGAGAAACAGTGGGTGAGGTCAGAGACTTGTGGCTAGGCATTAATTTAATTTCAGAATACAGTTCAACAAAACTATTAAATAATAAATGATATACATATCTATAATTAAAAATATATGTCTTTAATGTCTGTATGATCTAAGATGGCATTAGTAATTTATGAAGCACCAACAGCTACTTATGAACAACAACAACCTAGGAAATTCACAGAAGAAATTTCAGCGTGCGATGAAATGTGTGACAGAAACTCTCATCAGTGTCAGGAAAGGATCTAGCAATGGACCACTATTACTCTATGGTCACTTGCTATGGCCACTATCCCCCTGCCCCAAGATAGTTTATTAGACCCACACTACTTGAGTCAACTTCATTTCTGTCATTGCCTGATCCTAGTTAATTCCCAGCTAAGGCAAGTGAGTATCTTGTCTGGCAAAGAGCGTAAGTTGGGAAAAGTTAGAGAGCCAGATTGGCCTTGGAGAGAGTGTTTTGAGTGCTAGGTGATTCTCGGGGACTAGGGTTCGAAGTCCTACTCAGCCATGCAAATCCTTTGGATTCTTTTGGGCCAATCTTATTCTCTCAGTTTCAGAGAAAGGCAATGACAAACTCCCTGTGAACTAATATTGGCAAGGAAACCCTGTGCTGGATTTGCCTTATGATCACAATAGGTCAGAAATGATGTGAAGACAAATAACAAGAACACCTATTTTTATATGCAACTCATGAATGGGCAACTGTGACAAGTCTGTGTGTGTGTGTGTGTGTGTTCCGGCTCTGGGACCCTCCAGTGGCCTTATAGATTGCCAAAATATGCACAACCGTCCTTGAGAAATTAGATATGTTAAAACATTCACTTCTAGTTTTGAAACATTGCATAGTCCAGAGAATACTTTGCTCACATTTTATTTTATCATTTCTTCCCCCTGACCCTCTTTGTGATTCATTTAGTAATGTATAGTCAAATAGTCTAAGCAATGCAAGTGATACAGTTCAACTCTTGAAAGCATAAAAAGGAAAACAATTCCGCTCAAGAGTCAAATTATTAAACTGAATATTGAGTACAAGAATTAAAAAGGATATGCAGAGCAAACCTAATTCAGCAGTTCTGGCTTGCTAAATTTTATACCTGGTACAGTAGGCATCTACTTTGAAGCTAACCAAGGTCAGCTTTGCTTAGTACTTGGAACAGAAACCATTAATAATACCAGGTGCTGTATACATTTGAAAGTAAGGAACTATCAAAGCTACCTCTAAGGATTCCTAGCCTAAGAAAACCCAATGAAATTGATTGGGTTGCCATAAGTCAACAGATAACTTGAAGGCATGCACATGCATGCACACACATACAGATCTCCTGTTAAAACCAACATGATATCATACCTGATATGGCAGCTTTCTATAAATATTTGAAGTATGTTATGTAAAACTTGTGCTGAGCTTGGTTTTTCTTTTGCTATTCTTGAAACCTAGTACAGAAAAGCAATGGATTCAAACGACAAGAGAAGAGATGCCATCTAAACAGTAGGAAAAACTTGTTTAAAGACTGTCCAAGACTAAAAAAGGGATTCTTCAAAAAGATTAGTGGGCTTTTTTCTTTTAAGGTCTTTAAACAGAAGCTGGGTTGACATCTTTCAGGAGTGCTTTTAGTAGTTTATTTTGGTAGGACAAAGGATTGGGCTAGCGATAAATAACCCTTCAGGTCCCTTCCATTCTAAGTTTGTAACAGGATGAGAAAATGGATTTAGGCAGCTGTTGTGCCTGGTCAGCCTGAGGTTAGTATTCCTTGGCTAAGAAAACACTATGAAATTCATAGGCTCACTATAAGTCAACAGGTGACTTGAAAGCACACACACAAAGTAGAGAGCAGCAAGACTCACTTGAAGGTTCTTTGGTGACTCTCTGTGGAGCATCTCATGTTGGGCAAGATGAACTGAGATGAATGATTCAAAGACAGAACTGTGCTAAATTTTATGCAATTTGATCAGGAGTGGCTACGATTAATGGCATCTTCCAGGCTCGTGTTGGCAGGAGATGTCCAGGAAAATGGACAATCTGTGTCAGCATTTACCACAGAAAGGTTTGAGAACTGATCAATGAAAAGATTACTACTTTTTCCAGCTCAACTGATTTGGTCATCTGAAGAGCAATTCCATTATTCAGGTGGTTCTGGTATGACAAAAAGGACTTTACCTTGAGCAACTTGGTGTATTTTGGACAGAAGAATTGTTTTTTCTGTGCAATATGGATTGAGATTCTAAACAGGTTATAACTTAAAACAGATAAAAGGGGAAAACATAAAGGAGCCTACAATTTAGTCCTCACTTTCACCCCTTTTCTTTGTTCTCCATTTTCACACCATTGCAGGAGATCATGTGAAAAAATTCCCTTCCACATTTTCACCTCTGTATTTCCTCCTCCATGATAATGCTGAAGGAGTATCAGCGAAGCTGGATCCTTTGATTTTCTGTAAAAACTTCAGTAGTATAACTGAAAATATGTCTGATTGTTTTGGATCCAGCTGTTTTGCAACTGATTCCAGCACTCCTTTTCATGTTGGATTTTGCAAATGACTTGTTGCATTGGTTTTGTCTTGACCTTGTTTTGATATTATAGACCTGGATCTCCTCTCCCTCCACTTTTTCCAATAAGACCACATATTCAACTTTTTGCTCTTGAGGATAGTACTGTTATTTCTTCTCCTGTAGTTGTTCCTGAGTTTCTCTAGCGATATCTCTTTCATGGAGAACAAAGCAGAGTGCTGCACAACCTGGCCTACATCTCTAAAATGCCCTCAAGTGTGGTGGAAAAACCTGTCTCATTGGTAGTACTGAGGTAGAACTGCATTTGCTAGTCTAGCTGACTTCTGTACATAAAAAGATGTTTTTTGCTTTGTTTTCCAACTTGACCTTTGCCCCAGTGGTGAGAATTTCTTGGGCTAGTGCTGAAAATAAAAGTGCTGGAATGTTTATGCCATCATATAAGTCCATGAGGTAGACACACTTAGGAACTTGTGTAAACTTCCGATAGCCTTTCTCAAGTAACAATGTTGTATAGCTGACAAAATGCAGAAAGGAGAACCAGACTGATTGAGAGGCAGCAACCTCTGGACAAAGAATAGGTACATTGTTAGCATAAACATGAAATATTCAAGAATATGATGTGGTTTATTAAGATTTACAATGCTAGAACTATTTTTTTAACCTGGGAGAACACATCTTACAAATATTTAGTTGTGGTGAACTCCCACCAGAATTTGACCATAGTATCTCACTGGAGGGCCTACAAACATCTAGAGAAGTATTCTTGATAGGAATCTCTAGGTCTTCCATTATGAGTTTGTGGTCAACTGCTGGTGGAAGTTGATAGTAGAACCACTCTGGATGATTTATAAAATCCTACAGAACATACTGATCAAGCCAGTGAATAATCAAATTGCAAAAGTTAAACTTGCACATGTGGAGGGTCATCTATAAATAGTTAACAAAAGTTCTGCTGGGTGTACAAGGCTAGTGTTGAAATGTTCTTGAGTGAAATTTTAGCAAGGGGTTAGGGAAGTTTCATCAAACTCCAGAAGGCTCCCTTCCATGTATTACTGTATCAGCAAATTAAATTGCTATATTAATTTTTTCAGGTTTAGGATTGCTATTAGCGGAATATAAGGGTATGGTCAGGAATTTGGGAGTGAAGAAGCACTGCAACATTAAGAGCATAGTGTTTCTTTTAATTTTTCATAGGTCATCCCACAACATTTCTGTTGTATCTGTAACTGCTGTGCCAGCTCATCAATAGCTACCGTTGCGACCAAATTCTGTTTCTATAACAGAATGTTTGTATTTAAAATACACAATTGGGACAGAGCTACCTTGCACTAAGCTGTGGGTGCCCAGTTTATTGCAATGCTTCACTGATCAGTTCATTGTGGGTGATAAAAGTAGGCAATTAAAATTTTTTTTACTGGTAAATAGAAGGCACAACATGCAGATCTGGGCAGTTGAACAATCTGACAGTCTGAGTTCAGTAGTTGCTTCTCTATGTATTTTCCCTTATGGGCAAATTCTTCCACCATAGGTGAGGAATGGTATTCATCTTTTTGATTGCCTGCCTTGGGAAACAGAAACTGCTAGAGTAGGCCCACAAGTGCCTGACCCTCTTCAATCTTGGGCTGACAGGAAAGGATTGGAATTAAACATCCTCAGAAAAATTGCCTGTCAAAAATGAAATGCCCAGTTTGTCTGTGTCCAGCCAAAACTTTTTAAAATGCGGTGAGTTCACTTTTATGAACAGCCCTAGAGAGGTTGCTATTAAGTAGTCATGAAAAGCAAACTAGTGCCATATCTATTAAAACTGTTTTTCCATAAATCATCTGCTATGACCTCTCTTTAGTAATCCAGAACACCCTACTGTAAACTTATTTTTCAACATTTGGATTCTTCATGATAATGGAGTGGCAATTATTTTAGCATAAAGGTCTTAATATAGATATACATGTCACAGCTGAGAAAAGATCCAATTCTCAGAATTCATCAACCAGCATGGCCAGTAGTCTTAGAGGTGTGTGAAGCAGCTAAAATCCAATTAGTAATTCATTTTGGAGATTTGGATGGCCCCCACTTCATTTTGTTAAGCAGTGTTTCTTAAACTGTGCTTCTCCAGGTGTCTTGGACTTTAGCTCCAAGAAATCCCAGTCAGCTTACTAGCTGTTAGGAATTGTGGGAGCTGAAGTCCAAAACATCTGGAGGAGCACAGTTTGAGATCCACTGCTGTAAAGATTCGGAGGGGGCCTGTTTCATTTTGTAATCCGAATCTCTGAAGCTTTGTAATTTTTCATTAAGATTTCTTCCATTAACGGCAATAGGGAAAATTTCAAGACTTATTTTGCCATAATTTTTATGGCTATCAGGATGAAACTTGGCACACTTGTAGGAAAAAAATTATGACTTTAAGCCTTCCAAATTTCAGAACATTTTGATTATCCAGTGATTTTTAGGAAATGTTTTAATTTTTTACTGGTCTTTCTCTTTCTCCTACTCACTCCACAAAGAAACACAGATGCTGAGGGGAGGAGACCAGCTTTGCAGAAAGCCGGGTGATTGGCTGACAAGGAAAAAAACACCACGCAGCTGCCATTGTCAATCACATCAGCCCCCTTACTCCCTCGCACCCTTGACAATTATGGAGTATGATACTATAATGATCTAAGAACGACTGAGGTTCTTTTCAGGCAGGGGGAAAAAACTTTTTAATCCCACCTCTGACACCAATTTGCGGAGATGTGGAGATGGAGGTTGTTTTTAATTATATATTATATTATTATTGTTATATCCGCTGGCACCAGTTATTAAAGATGTTTATTTACGCTGCCACCAGAGGTAAAGATGTTTATAATGCGGCCACCAGATGTCAATGTCTTTATAATGCTGCCACCAGATGTCAAGGGGATCATCAACTCTTGCTACCACTATAGGGATACCGTAGCCACTAGCTACTTAGAGAGGAGACTTTTAAATTTTGTTTTTCTTTCTTCTTCTTATTTATTCTTAATGTGTGTATATATGACAGAGACTGAGATGTCTGAAGGAATAATAGCACATTTATTCAGGCACAGGCTTAATGGTTACAATAACTTTTCTTCTTGTTTGAGGCACTTAGATTAACAGTTGCAATGCTATATTGAGGTGTTTCAAACTTTAAAATGCCACTTCTTTCTCTCTTCTGCTTTAACCTGCAGTCACCCTGTGAATTACAATCACAGCCTATCTGTTACTTATCTGGAAACAGGTTACCTTAAAATAAGTCAACAAACTTATTTTAAAATTGACTCAAAATCAAACATTTGAGCCTCCCTGATCCTTTCACTGAGAATCAGTCTTCTCTGTGTCTCATAAGAACACAGACTCTAAAATCAACCTTCCCTGTGGTTCTCTGACCACAGACTGAGTTTCCCTCCAAATTCTGCTCTCTCTTCAGCTAAACGCAGTTGGCGCCGCCCCCTCCTCCATGTCAACCACTCATGAGTGCAGAGTAACTGAAATACTGACTCTTTTAAAACACAGTTAAACATGGCATCTGTAAACTAAAAAAATCACACTTCATTACAGGTACATTGAAAAAAGCACAGCTTGAAATTTTACAAAACAACTAATCTTTACTAATCTCTCCAAAACATTTCAGAGGCTTCCGTTTTGTTTTGTAATGCTTCAGAAGGGTCCTGTTTTAATTAGCAATTCAGATATTTGTATTACCAATCACACAAATCTCAAAATTATGAAATGGACCTCTCAAGCTTTGCAGTCCTAGTAGCCATGCTCTTCTGAAGAATTCTGGGAACTGTCACCCTAAAAGAAATTTTTCCAACCTCTGTAGAACACACACAGCGGACAGCTGATGCTAACTGCAAGTATTTGTGTGTGTCTTTTAAACAGACAAACAGAGGCAAGGGTGCTGAATAGGAAAATACCGTGGGGAAAGGAAGCTCTATCCCACATTCTTCCATTCAGACCTCTTCAACCAGCTTTCCTATCTCCAGGATTCAAAATATAAATAAATAGACATTTTGAATCCATGGGAATATTTTCCAATATTATTCTTCAAATAACCTCTGAAAAAATGTTTTTGAAAGATAGTATGAAATTATTGTGCATGAGCTGGCATAGTTACTGGGGCGGGGCTAGCATATCATTTGCATCTAACTCTTAAATTGACAGATATTATGACATATGAGATAACATGTCACAAGTGATAAAGACAAGCATCACTGGCATCATATGTAGTTATTAAATGCAGGGTACGACACACATAAAAGCATTCTTAAATCACTATACTATACAGGATGAGAAATCAAACTTTGGGGCAGAGTAATATCCTAATTTAAAATTAGGAATGATTTGTCATGAATTTTTCTGGATTCTTACTTTGCCAATATTGCAGGAATGTGAGTAGACAAAAGTAATTGATGGCTGAGTCTGAGAAAAGTAGTTGACAAAGTTTCATTGCTTGGAAGATGCCATGTAGCTGTGAAAAATTCAAAATAGCTCTTGCTAATAAATCTGCCCCTTTCAAAGCCGAGTGCACAGAAAAAGAGGGGGATCCTAATTCGTTACACATATTTTCTGAAGAGTTTTATTTTTTTTAGTGACTAGCTAGATGATTAAACAACTTTTTTAAAGGTCACCTGCTCCCCACACATTACATTTGGGCTGCAGTCCTGCAAAAGCAAAGCTCATTGAATTGATGATATTTATTTTGAGGGGGAAAGGCTGGTAGCATGCAGTGATTTGAGTGCTGAAGTAAGACCCTGGGATACATGGGTTTGAATCCCTGTCAGCCATGGAAACCTATGGACTGGCCTTAGACATGTCACATTCCCTCAACTTCAGGTAGGGCAATGACAAACCTCTTCTGATTAAATCTTTCCCAAAGCCTATAATGGGATCACCATAAAACAGACTTCATCAGGAAATATATTGTGAGAGAATATGCTGAAAGACTTATGTTGCCAATTTGGGCCTGTATTTTGGTGGCATATCCAAGAATAACCTGGATGGGGTTGATGGGGGCATCACGCATCTATACATACTTTTTTGATACAACGAAAGAGGTATCTCTAGCTACAAGATCCAATTTCAAAATGCAACAACAGCCTTGAGAGAGAGCTACAAGATGTGTGAACTAGTTATTCAGAAGTGAAAAAACAGAAATAGCAAGGAGGTGGACTTTTGAAGGAAGTTCAGGAAGAGTGGAGGAAAAGCATCCACAGTGTGTGATTTAGGAAAGGATTGGCCAGTATGGTAGAATGATTTGAATGTTAGACTAGAGGAGCACTTACACTATAAAATTTAAGCAGTTTGACATCACTTGTCATGGTCCAATACTATCAAATCCTAGAAGCTGTAATTTGGTGAAGCATCAGCACCCTTTAGCAGAGAAGGATAGAGACCAGGTAAAGCTACAACTCCCTTGATTCTGTGGCATTGAACCATGGCAGTTTGAGTCGTGACAGTCTCTATTAATTCTACAGTGTAGATGCACCAAGCACTCTGGGAGAATAGGGTTTGAATCCCACTCAACCATGGAAACTTGTTAGGTGACCTTGGGTATGTCACAAACTTTCAGCCTCAGAAAAAGTCAAAGACCATGGCCACTGCACAAATCTTGACAAGAAGACCTCATGGTTAAGTTAGAAATGACTTAAAGACATGGACAACAAGAAGATTACTTCTCCTCTCGATGTGCAAGTATAGCATTAGTCAGAAAGACCAAGAGTCCATCTCTACAGGCAATCAGTTCCCTTCCTTGCTGTGGTTACCCACCAAGGAAAACAGTTAAGACAGGCGAAGCAGCCTTCACCGCCATCCATAAGTACTTGCTACCTGTTCATGGAAATCCTTTCCATCAGAGGTATGGTTGTCAATCACATTTTTTTTCACAGACCAGTTCAGAGCATATCTTATATGCATAAACTTTGGGTAATAACTGAGTGTTGGATGGATCTTTTATTGCTACTTGTTTGTATTTTGCAGACCTTTTAATTTTTGTATTTATTAGATATGTACTGTATATACTTGAGTATGAGCCTAGTTTTTCAGCCCTTTTTCCCGGCTTATACTCAAGTGAGGGTCCTGGCCGGCTTCTATTCAGGTCAGCTTATACTTGAGTATATAGGTATTGGACAGTCTTATCTTTTTAAAGTCTTATTATTATCTTAAATTACAGTTTTATATAAATATTCAGAAACATTTAACCTACTGATGCCTCAAATAATGCAATTTTATTAATATCTATTTTTATTTTTGAAATTGACCCGTAGCTGCAGCATTTCCCACCCTCATCTTATACTCAAGTCAATAAGTTTTCCCAGTTTTTGTGGTAAAATTAGGTGCCTCGGCTTATATTTGGGTCGGCTTATACTCGAGTATATATGGTAATTTGAAACTTTAGATATTTATTACTGTATTTCTAGGTAGTTTATGACTGCTCTAAGGTCTTATGAGTAAAGGCTGGCTATATATCAAATTAATAGCAATAGTAATCATTAACATTTTTCCATGATAAAGTCATTTATTTGTTTGCAGTCATTTATTTTCAATATTTCCTGCATCTGTCTGTGGTTAATTATCTCTCCATACAATATTCGTCTTAACTTAAACTTTATCCTGTTTTGTGCTTTTATTTTTAAAAACCTACTATATGGACTGAAGGGTGAATGGTGAAATGTACCTTACCTTTTTTTTTTTAAGGCAAAGCTGTCTCAAATGAGGAGAAAAAATATGAAACTGCTGGTCGACTTCTTGATCCATGTGCTCCCTCTTGTGGACATCATGTTTCATTTCTTGGGAACATGCAAATACAAATTCCAGGGCATTGGATGCTTTATGGACATGATGCATTAGCAAAGAAAGCCTCGTTATGCAATACTGCATCTGACATATTCCTATTGCAATATTGCAATATGAATATAAATACACAACTTTAAAAATTATCCGCTTTAGTTGCAAATGGTTCTACACATTGATCAGGGCATGGTGGTTTTTTGGTCTAAGTTTTGCGTGCAGCATATCTTTTCCCAGATGCTTAATTCAAGTTAGGGCTGCCATCTTCCCAGGATGTCCAGTGCTACCCAAACATCTAATTTGAACCTGCATTGGTTCTCTCCAAATAATTTTCTGGAGAGGAGAGAGTCCTAAGGCTCTCAATATGAGAAGGGAAGCTTCTATGTTAAAAAGCCCAGATAAAGCTGTGCATCATACAGGGAGCATAGAATCATAGAATCATAGAATAATAGAGTTGGAAGAGACCTCATGGGCCATCTAGTCCAACCCCCTGCCAAGAAACAGGAAATCGCATTCAAAGCACCCCCGACAGATGGTCATCCAGCCTCTGCTTAAACGTCTCCAGAGAAGGAGCCTCCACCACAGTCCGGGTCAGAGAGTTCCACAGCCGAACAGGTCTCACAGTGAGGAAGTCCTTCCTGATGTTCAGGTGGAATCTCCTTTCCTATAGTTTAAAGCCATTGTTCTGCGTCCTAGTCTCCAGGGCAGCAGCAAACAAGCTTGCTCCCTCCTCCCTATGACTTCCCCTCACATATTTGTACATGGCTATCATGTCTCCTCTCAGCCTTCTCTTCTGCAGGCTAAACATGCCCAGCTCTTTAAGCCT